>NC_056725.1:1809716207-1809718707 GCF_019279795.1 Protopterus annectens | reverse complement strand
TAAACAAACAATACAATAGAAGGAGGAAGCTACTAAATGACAGAGCAAAATTCCAAAAAGGGAAGGCATCTCTGATCAGTATTAGCAAAAAACTATGGGCACTCAAAATAGTCTAAGGCCAACTTCCAGAGAAAAATTGCACAGGACACCAAGGATAATCATAAGGCTTTCTTTAGTTAGGTTAGGAACCTGGGTGGTAATTCCCAGATATGCTCAGAATTAGTCCAAAATGACAAAAAATACACCGAACCCACAGACACTGCCAACATCCTAGCTGACAGGTTCAGCGCAAACTCCCCCCCCACCACCAAAAGGGCAAATATCTATCCCAGCAGAGTGCTGCCCCCCCTGACATCTCAGATGCTCAGGTAAGAGCCGCCCTCTCCAAAGCAAAAAAACACAGCATCAATGGGACCAGACGTGTCCCGGGCTGCGTCCTACATGAACTCCAAGAAGAGCTAAACTCAAACATAAAACTACTGTTCAATCTCAGCCTTACTACAGGATATGTACCCAAAGAGTGGCGTACAGCAACTGTGGTCCTTCTCCACAAAGGTGGTGCCTCAACGGATCCTGGAAACTATCGCCCCATAAGCCTGACTAGCTTGGTCTGCAAAGCTATGGAAAGGATCATCATGGACCTCAAAGATATTGGTGACCTACAGACACTGGATCCTACCCAGTTCGGCTTTGTTAAGGGCAGATCATGCCTCTTAAACCAGGTTGATTTCTTTGAAACAGTCACCAAGGCCATTGACGAAGGGAAGGTGGTCCACACAGCCTACCTGGACCTCGCAAAAGCCTTCGATACAATACCTCACTCAGGCATGATAGATAAGCTCACCAGCTTAAATATAAACCCCTATGTCACTAGATGGGTTGCAAACTGGCTCAAGGACAGAACCCACATGGTTAGAATTGCTGGAGCCATGTCAGACTCCAAACCAGTTACAAGTGGCGTCCCACAAGGCTCAGTCCTGGGACCTCTCTTGTTTGGTATATATTTCTCGGAGGTACAGGCCAACATGGAAGGACTGTGACTGACCAAGTTCGCAGATGACTGCAAACTGGGCGCCATAATCGACCCCCCAGCCGACACAAGCATCCTCCAAAAGGGCCTCATAGAAACAGACAACTGGTGCCAGAGCCATGGCCTCAAGCTAAACACCAAAAAGTGTATAGTCATCCCCTTTGGCAAAAACAAAGTGCCCACAAATTACCACATAGGTGGTAATCCATTAAGTACAGAAGTAGTAATTGGGGACCTGGGGTCCCAAGTTGATAGCAATCTCTCATTTGACAACCACGTGGCCAGTGTGGTTAGAAAAACATTTTATATAGCCCACCTAATCATGAAGGGATTCACATCTAGATCAGGGGAGGTCATCGTACCTCTTTACTCATCCCTCATCAGGCCCATAATTGAGTACAATGCCCCTTTTGGGATGTACCTTACCAGACACCTGCAGCAACTGGAAAGACCCTAAAAGTACCTCACCAAGAGGATCAAAGGGCTCAAACAGATGCCATATGCTGCCAGGTTAAAGAAACTCCAGCTCTACTCAGTGGCATACCGTCTGTTCAGAGGCGATCTGTGCCTGACGTATAAAGCCATGTCCAACCCGGAATTAATGGACATGCTGCACCTCAGAAAATCCAAATCCCATCGAGCTACACGCTCGAGAGACTTGAGCCTCAGCACTGAAATAAATAGGACATGCTGGAGGGACAGATTCATAACCCAGGGGCTCCCTTCACTCTAGAATAAAATCCCAGTCCAGGTTAGGCAGAGTCCCTCATTGACTCTCTTCAAGAGGAATCTTGATGAGTGGATGGGAGATGGTAGGTTTACCCCGGGTGTCACTTCTGTGTCACTGTTAGAGGCACAGTATACTAACCTCAAAAAAGGGCATAGCAAAATTAATTTAAAATGGGTGGCGAAAGCCAAACACATTCTGGCTAGGCTTATAAATGCCCTAGGGCAGATAGCCTAGTATGAACCTGTGTGTGTGTGTGTGTGTGTGTGTGTGTGTGTGTGTGTGTGTGTGTGTATGCAAGTAATTGTATACTGCTTAAAAATAGTAGAATTGTTTTTTTTCTACCACTGTATTGTGCTAATCATATTTTAAAATATGGTGATTCAGTGAACCTCTATTTCATCTCTTCCCATCTTTAGTGTTTTTCAAGCAGTGCTGTGGAGTTGGTAAATACAAAAGTCTCCAGGACTGGACTGTATTCCTTTGTAAATTTAGGCAATTAGGAGGGAAGAAAGTGGTTAAAGATCTGGCAGGCTTTGTTTAACAATATTTTAATAGAAGTAAGAGCAGTTCGAAAGAAATCCTTCGGAGTCCATTTGTTAGAACAGAACAAACGTAATGGTTTCAAATTCAGCTTCATATAGATCCATTTGGATATTAAACTGTGATTAAGTGTTTGTATATACTAGTTAAGAGAATGGCAAAGCTATTACTAAAATTGATAGCTATGGATAATTGTGGTT
>NC_056725.1:1809691207-1809703707 GCF_019279795.1 Protopterus annectens | reverse complement strand
TGAGAACTGCTCTCTCCAAAGCAAAAAACACAGCATCCATGGGACCTGATGGTGTCCCCGGCTGTGTGCTCCACGAACTCAACGAGGAATTAAACCCACAGCTAGGACAGCTGTTTAATCATAGTCTCACCTCTGGATACGTACCCAGTGAGTGGCGCACTGCAACTGTGGTCCCACTTCACAAAGGCGGTGCCTCCACCGACCCTAGAAATTACCGGCCCATTAGCTTGACAAGCCTTATCTGCAAAGCCATGGAGAGGATCATAATGGACCTCATAAATAAAGACATAGGGAATTTGCAGACTTTGGATCCAACCCAGTTTGGCTTTGTCAAAGGCAGATCATGCCTTTTAAACTTGGTTGACTTTTTCAAAACAGTCACCAAAGCCATTGATGAGGGAAAGGCAGTCCATACAGCCTACCTCGATCTGGCGAAGGCCTTTGATACAATACCCCACTCGGGTATCATTGAAAAACTCATCAGCTTAAATGTTAACCCATACATCACAAGATGGGTTGCAAACTGGCTGAGTGACAGAACCCACAGGGTCAGAGTTGCTGGCGCCATGTCAGACTCAAAGCCTGTCACAAGTGGTGTCCCACAGGGCTCAGTCCTGGGCCCACTCTTGTTTGGCATCTACTTTTCCGAAGTACAAGCAAACACAGGAGGGTTATGGCTGACAAAGTTTGCAGATGACTGCAAACTGGGCGCCATAGTCGAAAACACATCTGACACAGATATCCTTCAGAAGGGTCTCACAGAAACGGATAACTGGTGCCAGAACCATGGCCTAAAGTTAAATGCCAAAAAATGCATAGTCATACCCTTCGGGAAAAACAAGGTTATCCCTAGCTACCATATAGGTGGCAATCCACTGAACACAGAAGAAGTTATCAGGGACCTGGGGACCCAGGTTGACAACAGCCTATCATTCGACACCCATGTAGCTAAAGTAGTTAGGAAGACCTTCTACATTGCCCACCTTATCATGAAGGGATTCACATCTAGATCAAGGGAGGTCATAGTCTCCTATACTCATCACTCAGACCAATGATTGAGTACAATGCCCCATTCGGAATGTATCTGACCCGACACTTGCAGCAGCTGGAGAGGCCACAAAAGTTACTCACCAAAAGGATAAAGGGTCTCAAAAATCTGTCCTATGCTGCCCGACTGAAAGAACTCCAGCTCTATTCAGTAACCGCTTTGCTCAGAGGTGACCTTTGCCTGACATACAAGGCCATGTCAAACCCAGATTTGATGAATATGCTTCACCTCAAAAAATCTAGATCAGTCAGAGCCACAAGGGCAGGAGACTTAAACCTCGACACGGCTATTAATAGGACGTGCTGGAGGGATAGATTTATCACCCAAAGACTCCCTATGCTGTGGAACAAAATCCCGGTATATGTGAGGCAGAGCACCTCGCTGGCCTTGTTCAAGAGAAATCTTGACCAATGGATGGGAGATCACAGATATACCCCAGGGATTACCTCAGTGTCACTGCTCTACAGAGGCACAGCAAAATAATGGGTATAGTTCCCCATACTAAAGGGGTGGTGTAAGCCACAAAACTTTGGGCTAGGCTTGTAAATGCCCTCGGGCAAATAGCCTAGTATGAACCTATGAACCTAAGTATAGCTACATAATAAACATTGCAACATAAAATGCATTAGTTAAAAGCAATTAAAATATATATTTAATAAGTTTCTCTGTCTTTAAATAATTTAAATTTCATTTGAACAACCTCCTATTCTTCAAAACTGGTTTCAAGGGTATTCTATCATTAAGGCCCTTTCCTTTATTATCTTTTAATCTGATAATCCACCTAGTTTCAGAGGTCTCTGTATGGTTCCTTATATCAACACCTCTCTCATTAGGAATTCTCTCAATAACAGAGAGCATAAAATTATGCTCATTGCCTTCAGCGGACACATGTTTGGCTAGCGCTTTAGTGGCAACACCATTCCTAATATTTAATAAGTGTTCCCTAATTCTGAATCTTAGCTGTCAGTCTTGCCCACATAAAATGCAAAGCATTTCTGACAGACAGCCACGTAGACCACATGGTTTGTGTTGCAATTGGCTGCTACACTAAAATCATATATTCGCTTAGTGTCAGGATGTGTAAATACATTCTCATGATTTATGTATACACATAGATTGCATGTACCACAAGGAACCGTCCCTTTTACTCCTGCCATATCGTCCCTTATTATGGTGTGGATAGCATAACATCCTTTTCAAGAAATTCCTATTCTTAAATATAAAACTTGGATTTCCCCTAAGACTGGTTTGATTTCTGGATTCTGTGTTAATATATTCCAGTTCTTTTTTAATCACACTGGTTATTATATTCACATCGCTGGTAAAGTAGAGAATCCAACAGATTCATTTTTATGGTAACATAACCTGTTCCATTATTGGGCATTGAAAAATACAGCCTACCTATACTCTCTCCATGAAGTAGATGCATCCAGGATTCTTGTGGTCATACTATCTAACCCCTTTCATTAAACCAGAGTTTCCAACTAGTTAGTTCTTCCTTAAATTCATCATCCCTGGCTGCTAGCCTTGAAGTCCTAAGGGTTTGCCCTTTCACTACATTCAAGATATGTCCTGGATGCATACTGCTAATATGGACTAAAGTATTTCTATGGCATTTCTTCCTAAACAATTTGGTGGTTATCCTATTCACATCATCCATACTAATCATTACATCAAGAAATTATATTTCCTGTCCAGAATATTTCATCTCAAATTTTAGAAAGTCTGCGCTGCTGATTTTTGTAGTGAATTCTTTTAACGATGCATCATCACCACTCCATAACAGGAAGAGGCAATCAAACCATTTATAAAATTGGATCTGGGGCCATCTTTCATTAGTAAGCACATTCCTGTTTTCCCATGTGGTCATGACGAGATTGGCATAGCTATTTGCACTTGCCATGCCCATGGCCACACTATATTTCTTCTTATATAATTTACCATCAAAACTCATTATTGGTTAAAACCAACTCCATTAATAAGTATATTAGATCTATTTTCTTTCCATCATATGTCCCTTCTTCCAGCAAATATTGTCTCAACAATTCTAAATCGGACTGTATTCGGAATACAAGTAAACTAGCATACATCTAGTGTCACTAATAGCAGATCTCCATCTTGTCTTTCATATGCATTATTAAACACATATAGGTCCTGCAAGAATTGCTTAGAGTCTTAGAATATTCCTGTTCTTATTTACTAACAAACATTCTTAAATTCTTCTCAACATATATGGAGGAGATAGACTCGTTAAACCAGTTATGTCCTGACACTATAGGTCTTAAAGGAGGTTGATGTACATTCTTATGGATTTTTGGCAAACCATGTATGCTAGGCACTAGAGGTTCTTTTACCTTAAATTGTATAGCTCATTTGTTGTATTTTAGGTTAACATTTGTATTAAGCATTCAGGTCAAAATAGTTTCTCAATTTTTTATGAACACTTTTAACCTTTTAACATTTTATATAGTATATTTACAAATTTAGGAGTTTTTAAAGTAATACTTACATTTATTTATTTATTTATTTAAAGTTTATTTAATTATAACTTAGAATCAATTTTTATGGAAACAGGAAGTCATGAATTAATTATTTATTCAGTGAACAGATTAATGATTGGTGCAATTTTTAATGGTTCTATATATATACATGTTTATCTGATGAAGTCCATTTTGTGTGTTAATAAATTTGGAGGATCTTCTTCTACCGCTTGGTTTAGTGGTATTTGGAGGTTGGAGCAGTTTTTTACAGTTCATTTGAAATGGTATTATCTAATACACAATCATATAGTATCCCATCCAATCGTGATAACATCCACTCCATATCAGCTTGGCTGATATATTCACACAGAGGTATCCTGTAGCATTTCATAGATCGCCGTGTCATAATACATTTTATCCATTAAAACTACAGGGCCACCTTTATCTGCTTGCTTAATGCATTCCATTCATCCCTGCTAAAATTGGAGAAAGTTTTACTTCTGTTTTTACCATTCAAATTTTCAAATATTTCATTTTCACAAATGTTAATAAAAAACATCAATAACTGGATGGTTGGGTGGAATAAATAGACTAGGTTTCTTATATACATTAACATCTTTAGGCTCACCACCCTGATTTTTCAAAAGCATTTTTAACAAAACATTCCTACCAAACATGTGCAAATTAGTTACCTCAGTCTGTTGTGATGGAATAAAAGAAAGTCCCCTTTCCAACATTCATTTCATGTTCAGATTCAGGGCTGGAGGGCTTGTAGGTATTTTCCTTTTGCTGCGGTTCATGCTGTATGACCTGCCTCTCTGCAATTGTATCTCTGTAGTATTCAGTTTTATTGGAAACGTGTGAAAAACACGTTTTGATGTACCTTCTTGTCCATCATTTTGTATTCCTGATGCATCTTTCTTTTGTTGCACTTCCTCGGTGGATTCCAGCCTTCGCCTCTCTTCCACGTTTTCACTCGAGTGAACAAAAAAGTTGACACTTGCTCAATGGATTTCCAGCCTTTGCTTCCCTTCCATTCCACCATTTAAACGAGCTGTTTAAGTCATCGCCAAAGGAACGCCGATAGTTTGAGGAGCGTTAGATTTAGTTCTCGCTCCTAAATTCCTCTCCTCTTCAAAACTCTCTATAGTGATGTCATTGCGTTGTTTAGCGTGGCCCCCCCTCTCATTGTTTAAGATCTTACCTTCTTTAATAGGATTATAATTGCTATTTCTGGGCCATACAAAGATGTGCCCTTCCTTAAAATCCCTTTTGTCCCTTTCAAGTTCATGAAATTTCTGTCGTAACAGTCTACGTTCAAAAACTGCTACAGATTCAGCTATCGAAGCACATTTCTCATCCACCAATTTATGTGGATATGAAGCAAATGATTCCCGTTCAGAAATTACATTGGCTCTTATTTATTCCTCTTCTTTAACAGAGGATTCCAATAATAAGCAAATAGAAGTTATGTCCTTACCATAACGTTCCATGTTAGTTGTCTTCTTCTCGCCTTCTTTCTTGCTGGATGGGTTCGGAGCCGACCTCGAGAGTTGGTTCTACCGGCTCGAGGCTGCCCCTATATCCCACAATGCTAGGCGTGAATTACCTCAGATCTCGTTTGTGAGCTAGGCCCAGCTAAAAATACATCCAGAAATACTGGCAAGGGAATCCACCTCTATAACAAAGGGAAATAGATATGCACCGCAGAGCATATAGCTATAGCAAAGAGGTGGTAGAAAGAGAGGTCATAATCAAACTCCTCCAGGTCTGTCCAGGCCAGGGGGAAGCAGGGTGGGACGCAAGAAAGAAGGCGGGAAGACGACAACTAACATGGAACGTTATGGTAAGGACATAACTTCTATATGTTAAGTTGTCTATCTCGCCTTCATTCTTGCTGGATGGGACCGCGTCCCTAGCACCTTGTCCCGGGTGGCCTAATGGAACAGACTCTTGAGAACAGTGGAACCAAAGTTAGCTCTATGCCTAGAAGCTAAATCCAACTTATAATGTGAAATGAAAGTGTGAGGAGTAGCCCAAGTAGCCGCTGCACAAATGGTGTCAATAGGCAGTCTGTCTTGGAAGGCTATAGAAGTAGCCAAAGCTCTGGTGGAATGGGCTTTAGGTTTGTTAGGCAGCTTTTGGTGTCTAATTTCATAAACAATAGAAATGAGAGATGTTAGCCACCTAGATAGCGATACCTTAGAAACAGAAAGTCCCTTTCTGCCTACCGCATAAGAGACAAACAGCTGGTCAGTTTTTCTGAATTGTTTGGTCCTATCCAAATAGTACCTTAACTGACGATGAACATCTAGCCAATGGAGTTTTTGTTCAGACCTATTAGAATATTCTGGAAAAAACACAAGAAGGTCAATACTTTGATTAAGGTTAGAAGCAGAGGCCACCTTAGGTAAAAAGGACGGGTTAGTTCAGAAGATACCCTGTCTTTGTGGAACAACAGATATGGTGGTCGACAGCTGAGTGCATGAAGTTCTGAAACTCTTCTAGCTGAAGTAATAGCTACCAGAGAGAGAGTCTTCCATGATAGCAATTTTAAAGAACAGGAAGCTGCAGGTTCGAAAGGGGAGAATCAAAGAACTGAGAACTAAATTAAGGTCCCAAGGAGGAGGAGGATTTCTTATAGGAGGTCTGAGTAGAAAAACTCCCTTCAAAAAGGCTTTGCAAAGCTTGTGGGACATTATGGCAGACTCTGAAATGCCCACATGAAAGTTAGATATAGCTGCCAATTGAACTTTGAGAGTAGAAGGAGATGAACCTGCATGAAAGAGTTCAGCTAGAAAATCAAGAACCATATGGATGGGAGCAGTGAAAGGATCCAAGTCCCTTCCTTGAGCCCAATAGGCAAAACGTTTCCATTTACTCAGATAAATCTTCAGAGTGGAAGATTTGTGGGAAGCTATCAAAATATCTCGAACAGAGTGAGATATTTGAGGAAGCCTGGCTAAGGTTGGAACTGGAGGAACCAAGCAGTGAGGTTCAGAGAGGGGAGGGAGCGATGTAACTGACCCGACTGATGGATCAAAAGATCTGGAACTAGGTCCAGATGCCAAGGTTGCTCCAACAGAAATTGATGTAGAAAGGGGAACCAAACCGGTCGAGGCCAGTAAGGAGCAATGAGGATCAATAAGGCCTTCTGAGCGATAGCTTTCTGTATCACTTGAGAGATTAGTGGGAAGGGAGGAAATGCATACAGAAGTCCCCGGGGCCAAACTTGGACTAGAGCGTCTCTGCTGGGCTGGTCTGGTAACGGGAATAGTGTGAAATAATCTCTGCACTTGCTGTTTTGGGGAGTAGCAAAAAGGTAGCAGCAAGGCTGACCCCACTTGAGAAAAATTTCTCACAACAGAGTCTTTCAGAGACCACTCGTGAGGCATGAGGATAGCTCTGCTCAACTTGTCCGCGATTTGATTGGACTTCCCGGGGATGTGCGTTGCTATCAGAAACCGCTGAGAAGAAATCGCCCATTGCCACAGTCTGAGTGCTTCTCGACATAGGGGATAGGACCTGGTTCCGCCTTGTTTGTTGATATACCACACTACAGACATATTGTCCGTCTGGATTGCTATCGTTCCCAAGGGAAGAGAGTCTTGAAGGGCTTGCAACGCTAAAAGCACTGCTCTCATCTCTAGAACATTTATGTGCAAGTGGCATTCGTCTGGTTGCCATGTGCCCTGGACAGTTCTGCCCTGATAATGCCCCCCCACCCGATCAGGGAGGTGTCCGTTGTCAGAGTAGCAACCGGAGGGGAAGGAACAAAGGGTCTTCCCAATAAGAGCTGAGGGGAAGACATCCACCACAGAAGATGATTCTTGCATGTTTGCGTAATCATAATGGTGTGGGACATCGGAAGTTGCTGGTATGACCATTGTGTGAAGAGCATCCATTGAAGGATTCTCATGTGGAATCTGGCTAATGGAAGCAGAGGTATGGCAGCCGCCATAATCCCCAATACTTTTAGAACTAACCTGGCTTTGACTATGTTGCTGCTGAAGAGGAGCGAGACCAGTTTGTGTATGTCTGTTATTCTCTGATCTGTTAGCCTCGCAGACATGTTGACTGTGTCTAGATTTGCCTATGAAGGTAATAGTACGACAAGGCGACAAAACAGACTTTTCGCAATTTATTGAAATGCCTAAGTTTTGACAAATGCGAAAGGTGTAGTCCCTGGCCATTAGAAGAAGATGCTTGGTGGGAGCTGTGAGGAGCCAGTCGACCAAATATGGAAACACCTGGAATCCTTGACGTCTCAGGTGAGAAGCTACCACTGCCATGCATTTGGTAAACACCCGGGGGGCAGTGGTGAGACCAAAGGATAGGGCCCTGAATTGAAAATGACTGGTTGCCAGCCTGAAGCGGAGGAATCTTCTGGAGCATGATAGTACGCATCCTGAAGGTCTATAGAGCACATCCAGTTTTCCTTGCCCAATAGGGGAAGGATGGACTGTAGCGTGACCATCCGAAATCTTGTTTTCTTGACCGACTTGTTCAAGATACTGAGATCCAAAATTGGTCTCCAGTCCCCTGTTTTCTTTGGAACTAAAAAGAACCTGGAGTAGATTCCGGATCCTTGCTGGTCTGCTGGAACTGGCTGAATTGCTCTTTTTGTAAGCAGCTTTGAAATTTCTAAAGCTGCAAGATCCCTTTGAGCGGGTGGAACATCTGGAAGGGATTTTTTTGATTGGTTTGAAATGCGAACGAAGGGAATGGAATAGCCTTCGGAAATGGACTGTACCCACTTGTCTTGAGTTAGGGATAGCCAGGCTTCTGGGTACAGTGACAATCTTCCCCCGACTGCCTCCGAAGGTGGACAGTCGGGCAACACCTCAGGGATGCTGAAAGGGCTTATCGGAAAAAGTCTCGATTGCCCTGGTTCTGCGGACCCCCTCTGCCTCTGGGGCGACGTCTACCATTATTGTTCCCTCCTCTGCCTCTGGAGGGGAACAGACTCTGTGCGTCAGGCAAATTCCCTTGAGATGGTTTGCGGAACCACATTTTCCCACTTTTCTGGCCTTTGGGGTAAGGTCTAGGAGTAGAAAAACGGACTCCGACGGCAGACAGAGTTTTGCCATCCGTCTCGCACCTAGTCAAGGTTTCTTTCACTTGAGGACCAAAGAGAGATGATCCATCAAACGAGGAATTAGTGAAAGACGTTTTAAAGGGGTCTGCAAAATTGCATAGTCGCATCCAGGCATGCCGGCGTAAGGCGACACCTGTCCCTGCGGCTCTACTCGCTCCATCAGCCACATATGAAAGGAGGCGCATGGAGGAGTTAGCTATGGAATTCAGGGTAGTCAGCTGGGTGTTCATTTTGTCCTGAAAATCTGCAGCTGTAGGATCCTTCAACATCTCACTCGCTTCCTTGATCAAGTCTCTCTGGAGACGGGTGAAATGGCATAAGTAGTTCAGCGAACGCATTGCGAAGGTCGCTGACTAAAACATCCGCTTCCCATACCTGTCCACAGACCTAGATTCTTTGTTAGGGGGATGAACAGGCACCGAAGGATCAGCTAGTTCCTTCATGGTGGCAGCAGCTACCACCATAGCATCCACAGAAACACCTTTGGTCAGAAATTGTTTGTCAGTTGGTGCGGTTATAAATTTAGAAGGTCTCCTGGGGGTAGGGTCCACTGAGTCAGGCGCCGTCCAGGCTTTCTTTGCCACCACCTGCATGAGGGGATCAAAGGGGGGGGGGGGACACCCAGGAGGTGGAAGGGCGAGAGCCAAACGCCTCAAGATACACAAATTCATCCTCCGAAGGGTTAAGGGCTGGCCAATTTCCCCTCTGTTTCAGGATCTCTAGAATGTCCGCAAAGGAGACATCTTCAGAAGGGGAATGGGGGGAACCCTCGGAATCCTCTAAATCTGTGTCAGAGGCGACAGACTCAGGTGAGTCTATGTGCTTCCTCTTACACTTTCTCTTCCTAGGGGGCTCCCCTGCCAATTCAGGGAGGCCTCGAAGAGGATGAGATCCCACAGGGGATTCTTGAGGAGCTGGCTCTGCGGTCTGGGATGAGGGAGTGAGTAGACATAACCTGAGGCAATCAAGAGGGAGGGGGACGGAGCAGACTGTGGAGTTGAACAAGGTTCCAACACACTCCGCATGACCTCGAACGCACCCCTGTCAGGCAGAGCCAGAGGTCCCGCTCCGAAGCTGAGAACCTCCTCGGCACCGACAGCGATGGCTCAGAGGCCGATGTCGGAGCCGAACTCACCAGCCAAGCACCGAGAGGGAGAGGGTCGGACAAGGGTCCGATGCCACACACCCCTCGGAGCCGGAGGAAGTTCGCCGAGATTCTTCAAAGAAGAAATCGGAGCAGGCAGCGGGCGAAGACAAATGTATCGGCTCTGACACTACCACAGTCTCGGTTCCGAGACCCGGCCCGAGCTCAAAGGAGTCGGAGGAGGAATATTTAGAGGAATAGGTTGAGGCATCGACTGATGAGTCGGGCTCTGAAGCATTTGGGCCAGTGCCTCGGACTTTAGAAGTCGACTCACTACCCTCTGGAGGTCATGATCCGAGAGCCTCGATGACCTGGAGGAGTGAGATCTGTGGCTCCGTTCAGACAGCAAGGGAGACGCTGGAGCCGAATGAACGGAGCCAAGGGATGGTGACCTCGACCTCTTTCTAGATGTCGGGTCCGATTGTCTGATCGGAGCCGACCAGGAATCTAATACCTCAGCTCCAGCCGGGCCGAGGGAACCACAGAAGCTGTAGTCAAGACTCATCGGCTCCAGCCGGAGCCGATGTAGCAGTAGACTTGAGCCTTAGGCCTCGACTCAGATGCTGGAGTCGAGGTCTTAGAAGTCTTGGAAGGTTTTCCCGAGGTAGCAGATAGGGAACCTTCAGGCTTAAGCAAACCCCTGAGTATGAGTTTGTTTTTCCTTTCCTGCAGGACTCTAGGGCTGAAGCCATGGCATACAGCACAAGAGTCCTGCAGGTGTAAAGGTCCCAGGCAGTACACACAAGAAGTGTGACCGTCTGTCAGACATTTTCTGACAGCACGAGTCACACTTCTTGAAGCCTGAGACCTTTGAATCCTTGGACATTTTCAAGGAACCTAAGTGTAATCACACACAAAAACACACACACACACCGATGACACTGTCAGAAAGTTTAAGTTAAATTACTTTAAATCAAAACTTCTGAATAGTTAAGTTAAGTTATAGGTATAAACCCCTACAAAAAAACACACACACACTGTAAGGGATGGGAGGGCCCGAAGGCCTAAGGAAAGAACTTATTAGTTCTTGAAGAAGGGGCTGAAAAAGGGTAGAAAGGATAAAATATCCACTACACTAAAGGTAAAAAGGGAAACAACTAAGTTAAAGGAAGTTTCAACAGTTATTAGACTAATCTAATTAAAACTGACCTGGAGCCGGTAGAAAACACCTCGATCGCTTTAGCGGCAAACGAGATCCGAGGTAATTCACGCCTAGCATTGTGGGATATAGGGGCAGCCTCGAGCCGGTAGAACCAACTCTCGAGCTTTTAGAGTGGCCGAGTCGGAGCCGAGGTCGGCTCCGAACCCATCCAGCAAGAATGAAGGCGAGATAGACAACTTAACATATATAGTTAAAGCTCAGTTCTAAATTGAGCTGCTGCCATTTACTTAACTCAGGTGGTCTTTCCCCTTGATTTGGCATTTTCAGGACCCCAAGTCCTCTGGGAATGACGTGATTTTTCAAACATGCTCCAAAACAACATCTGTGTATATAGCTTCTTAATCTTGTATAGACCATCCTCTAGTCTGTGTGTTACCCTCAGAAAGGCAGCATAGTTTATTTCTTCATGTTCTATACCATTTCCATCAAAAAAAGCCTCATCAGATAGCAAAGGATTACCTTTCTTATTTAGCAGTTCATGTAGTTTATACGATGCTTTCACTGGTATTCCAGTTTACACATTTGGAGAATAATCAAGTTCTATCTCGGGTGCAACAGTTACAGTTATACGTTCTTCAGCCATTGTTCCCAACTGTAACCAAAAAATAAAAATCCAAGATAACACTAGACAGGAAACAGCTAGGATAAATACTCCACCAAGGTACAATAAAGTCATAAAAATCCACAAAAACAATGGTGAAGTAACCAAAGCACAAAATGTCCTAGCATCAAGCTCACCAATTGAGCTGGGTAGTGTAAAATCTATAACGCCGTTATACAGAGGACTTCTTTTTATTTGGAACGGACCCAAAGAAGAGCTGACCACCTTCCTAAAATCCCTCACACAGCATACCCTACTTGGATTTTATTAGGTCTGGTGGTGGTTCAAGCATAGCTTTCATGGACACCCTCATCTCGATCGACGGACCTAATAATTCCCTGGTATCAAACATTTACAGGAAGGAGCATAGCCGGCCTTAGGAATAGGCCAACTAGGCGGCCGCCTAGGGTGCCGGTCTAGCAGGGGCACTTTTCCAGTGTTTATTTGGCATAGGTAGACCAGGATGTGGGCTCCACGTGGTGAGGGGGTGCCGTGAAGCACTTTTGCCTAGGACAACAGTTGACCTAAGGCCATTCCTGGGAAGGAGACCTATATAAAGAATTTCCTGGACTTCAGAAGCCAGCACCCATTCTTTATGAAAAAGAATGTGGTGCGTGGCCAATTCATCAGATTGTCCAGGCTCATCAGCAACGACTCCACCTTCCTACAGGAGTAAGAGTTCCTGTCTCTTATGTCCCAAGAGAGACACTACCCAAGCTCAATTGGTGAGCTCGATACTCCAAGAGGTCACCAAAGACAGGCACAACAAGTTTAAACCTAACATATGGGTTGACCTACCGTACTGCTAATACCCAAAAGGCAGACAACTCTCATAGCTTCCCAGTCGCCATCTGCAAGGACATGGAAAATATCAAACCAATCATGTCTGCACACTGGGACATTATCTCCATGGACAAGGAACTGAATCCACCTTGGGAGCATCTCCCACCTTCTGCTACAAAAAGTC